>NW_027491646.1:0-15725 GCF_021521415.1 Bidens hawaiensis
ACGGCAATTCATCGTTTTGTGCCCTGGTCTGCCACATTTGGCACATTCGATTCTTGCGCATTCACCCTCGTGGTGATACTTGCATTTGTTGCACCATGGGCGAGGCCCCGCTGTATCCTCTCCTTGATGGCTCCGCGGCTTGGATCGCGTAAGCCCTTAAGCTCTCCTGCTTCTTGAACGGTGGCTGCTTGGAGTCGGACCCTCGGTGGTGAGAGTTCCACTTCCTCTTGGGATCAGAGGTTCGCTGTTCGATTCCGCGCGTAGTTAACATACCCGCACGGGACCGTATCCCTTGTAAGGGTGATGGCCCGCGCTACCGCCTCATCAAAGGTTGGAGGCGCTGCGGCGTTGAGCGGAACCCTAACAACAGGAGGTAGCCCAAAGATATACCTCTCGATCTTCTTTTCCTCCGTGTTTGCCATGTCTGGCACCAACTGGCAAAGCTCGTTGAACCGGTTGTTGTAGGCGTCGATTATCCGTTCCTACCATGGTGTGGTTCCAGAATTCCTGTTGTAGGTTCTGAATTTCTGCGCGAGAGCAGAACTTTCTCATCAACATTTCCTTCAGTTCCTCCCAGGTCTTGTGAAGAGCAACTTCTCGCCCCAAGGTTTTCACTTGAAGCTTCCACCAAGACGAAGCTGCTTCTTGGAACATGCAGGTCGCGTAAAGGACCTTCTGGTTCTCACTACAATCCGCTAATGGAGAGAACTGTCTCCATCTTGTCAATCCAGTTGTAGAGCCCAATGGCCCCTTCGATACCCTTGAATGGCCAAGGCTTACAGGCCATGAATGTCTTGTAGGAGCATCCTTTGTCCAAGGCTCCTGATTCGGGTTCTGGGGTCTCATTCTGACGACCCTGACTTGATTCGGCCTTGCTGGCCTCATGTGTTGCGATTGCTTGCGCGATTATTTCCGCGAGTTCTTCGGGTGTCATGGTAATTTCCCTTGGCTTTAGTTGGAGGCATTCTCGCTTTAAAAGAGTGAAAATATATCAAACTTAGCGCATGTACTTTGAGCACATAATGTTATCATTATTTACTACACTGTGTGACCCGTGTTTCCTAAGTGTGTGTATAGTTTCTTTTGAAAATATTTTCTTTGAAAAAATATTTCATGCGATTTCCCCCAACGGTTATAGTCTAGGTTAAAACTTCTTTTCCTAGTTCGCTATAACCAGAGCTCTGATACCAATCTGTCACACCCGGCCTGAGCGGCGGAAACAGCCGGGCGCGCGCGAGTGGGGATTGATAATTAAAGCACGGGCCATTGCAAACATTCAAAGATTTTCATTGCGCATGAAATGTTTAATACAAATACATTACATTGTTTAAAAATTACATAAAACATCCAAGTATAAAAACTGTTGAAGATTTCCATGCCCATATCCCCTTGCGCGGCGGGAACAACCACGCGCATCGAAGGGATAGAACTAAAATCTTCCAATAAGCTAGTTTTAGATGTTCAGCGTGAGGTGCTCTAAGTGTGACTCCATGCGCTACCTAATTATCTCCTGAAAGACACGTAAAAACATTTGAATCAGTATAAACTGAGTGAGTTCACAAGTTTTAGTAACTTGATAAATCGTATTGCATCATAATCTTGATACAAATCATTCTGAAACATAATTCTGATAGCATCATTAAAACACATGCTTGGTAAAACATGGTTCTATCAACATATTCTGATAAAAATCGTTCCGCGGGTTTCGCGCGGACATTTCTGGGAACTGTACTCGTCTATGCAAAGTGGCGCTGCCACTACGAGCTAAAATAAGTAATACCGTCCCGCGGGTTACGCGCGAACGTTTCAGGAAAATGTGCTCGTCCATGCAAAGTGGCGTTGCCACTACGAGCTAATCAATAATTCCCGTCCCGCGGGTTACGCGCGGACGTTGTGCCGGAAAAACAAGGCGCTCGTCCATGCAAAGAGGCGCGACCCCTACGAGCGGGCTCAAACCCATAGTACTGCCCCATGACCATACTAGGCACTCGTCCATGCAAAGAGGTGCGACCCCTACGAGTGGGTGGATCAAACCAGCAGTCCCTACCCTTAGAGTTCCAATGGTAAAGTGATCACTTACTCGAGTTCTAGCGCACACACATCGAAAACCTTAGATAACCGTTCGCATTGCTCATCATGAAATATAATTTAAACACATAATCGCTTGCATAGCTTGTAAGTATACCATGATAAAACATTATTTAAGTACGTGTCCCTCGCCCCGAAAACAGTTTAAAAACAGTGAAAACAGCGAGAATAGGGGCTGTGAGACTCACCTGTGGTTCTTGTTAAGGATTAATCGAGATTCGGGTTTTCTTGGTGTTGGCCTCGGAATCGAAGGTCTAGAATACGATTAAATAACAAGTATATATATTAAGATCAAGAAATAGGAGAATATAAGGGTTGGATAGTAGATCTCAAGGTTATATTCTCGGCTTACCTAGTAACAGGATCGGAGCTGAAAACAACGGATGCTTGGGAGAGGATTAGTGCAAGTTTGTAGTTTCTTTGAAGTGTGTTTTGGGTGATAACTTAGGTTACATATTTATAGGCAAACTCGAGGGAACACAATCCCTTGCTTTAGGGGATTGTAATCTTTTCATATCTAGGGGTAATGATGATAAAGTATGGAAATTATTATTATTTATTTAAAAGTGGAGTAGTGGATAAAAGATTTTGATTTGATTTGGTCAGGGCATGCAGGTCTGGGGTTGGTGAGAATAGGGTGGCTGATAGTTGACTTTTCGTGTTACAGTGCTTTTTCAGGTACTTTTGTTAGTGTACAGTAAAAAGTGGAAAATCTCTGAAACACGCTACTGTTTCCTTTTGGGCGGGAGTAATCTCCTTACAACTGGAGAATAGACTAAGTGTTCTGCGCGTATTACTTTGTGCGCATAGCTTTCTGCGTGAAGGACATTTCTTTGCTGCGGGTAGGTGCGTGACCTTCTCGCAGTCAGGGACATTGAGTTTCATTTGTAGATTCTCCAGGTGGTCTTGGTATTTCAACATAGTGATCAGTTATGTTGAAGTCAATTCCATCTTGGAGCTTCAGACAAAACTAGCTCTCAATGTTCCCGCCATGCGGGGAGGTTAGTTCCCTTCCGCACGCGCATAAACGATTTAGGGTGCACCCGCCTTAGCATCATGCGTGACGGTCAACCCATTAGACATCATAACGTTAAGGTACATGAAAACATAAAGCCAAAACATTCGCGCATGGCGCATATAACATATGCTCACGCTGGTTCTTAACATGGCGCGCTCGCGCAGGGCGCACATAACAAATGCACGCGCTGACTATCATGGCGCGCTCGCGCAGGGCGCACATAACAAATGCACGCGCTGACTATCATGGCGCGCTCGATATTTACAATCACCTAATTATTAGGTTGATTACTTAGTTTATAGGATTGAGAAATTTACCGGGTGTCACAGTTTATTTGTACGCATTGCCCAAGATTTGGAGTGCGAGTATAAAACACGACCGACATCAATGACAAGTGCTTAAAATGGGAGGGGGGGGGGGACAACACGAGACGCGTTGAAGTATTTTTTCCAAGGTATATATTAAGTTTTTAAAAAGTTTATCTAACTTGCGTTTTAAATACAACTATACGGTGCACGTTATCTTAGAAGACCCACTAGGCACGACCTACAACAGATTTACTCGGTGCATGAAAGGGAACATGGTTTACCCGACCTGATCAGGAGTATAGATTTAATGCATGGAAATGATCTAATTGTCCAACTGCATGGTGAGGTCAATACACACTTGGTGACCAAAAAGTACCAATGGTGAGTCTTCAAGTAGTTGCTTCGTACGACCTTTGGGTTTGGTCGACCTACTTTGGCAGCCCCGAGTCCAACGACGACGTAAAAATTTTGGGGACGTCGCCCGTGGTAGAGGATTACATCTCCGCTATAGCACCAGTTACATCGTTTGGGCTAACGATAGCTACTACCCACACAAATACTATCTGGGATATGAGATATATCCAGAATATTCTATTATTGTCAAAACGTTTAGAGACCCGATGGATGAAAATAGATACTAGTTTAAGAAAGTACAAGAGTCTTCGCGAAAGGACATTGAGAGGCGTTTTGAGGTTCTTCGTCAACGTTGGCATTACGTGAAAAAATCCCCGTCGTGCATGGACATTGGAGAAAATGAGAGATGCTATGTATACGTGATCGTAATGCATAACATGATTATAGAAAACAATATGAGAGCAATATGTCAACATTATATACTGGAGAATGTCCAATAATAAACACAAGCAACTATGGAGGAGATGGTGCAAAATGCGTATCAAATGCGTTCAAGTGAGATACATAATTCGCTTATGGCAGATTTGGTCCAACATGCTTGGTCTGTTCGACCAATTCGAGGCGAAGATGAAAACGTATCAAGTGGAGGCAACGAAGGGGACGAAGAAAGTGAAGATGAGTTCGATGGTGTGGAAAAGGCGAAGACGAGTTCGAAGACGATGATGAGTAATTTCTAGTCGTTTTCTAATTTCAATGTAAAATTTAATTATTTTATAATGAAATGTTATTTCCATTATGTTAAATAAAATATAAAAAATATAATAATAAGGTAATTAGAAGAAGCTTCATTTAGTATATTTCTTTTAGTAAACCCTAAAACAGACCACTATAATACCTTGATGTCATATGATACACAACGTTTTTATAGAGATTTCATCACCGCACATTACACATGGTCTAATAAGGGGGTGGGGGTGGTCAAATTTCTATCACTCACCACACCCAATGGTGGTGTGTCACCTCACCCCACCACATTCCATCATTAGTGATGGAATTTAGTGGGGGTGGTGGTGTGATGAGTGTTTTTTTATTATTAATTTTATAAAAAATAAAACAAGGTTAAATAAATATTAAAACAAGGTTAAATTAAATAA
Organism: Bidens hawaiensis; assembly: GCF_021521415.1. NCBI lineage: Eukaryota > Viridiplantae > Streptophyta > Magnoliopsida > Asterales > Asteraceae > Bidens > Bidens hawaiensis. The sequence continues at coordinate 4,923 of NW_027491646.1, forward strand.
ATACTAAAACAAGATTAAATAAATGTTACAGAGATAAATAAATTAAAAAAACCGACAAAAAAAACCTACGGCCCTGCCCAACCCCAGTTATCGCATATCTCGCGTTTGCGTTGAAGTAGGATCGATCTAAAGGGTTCGTCAAGATGTTCGTGCGGTTGTAGGATGAATGCTAAATCGGCGTTTTTTTTTGTTTTCATTCAAATGGTTGATATACGCATCGTCACGTTTTAATTTTGAATCAAGAGCTAGTTTCTTTCGCTCATTCGCCTCGGCCATTTCCGCCAACTTAGCCGACTTGTATTCGTTGAAGTCTTCGGCCACCGCTTCCTTTCCTAATCTTGACGATTCCCCACTTTTTCTTGCGATGCGGCCGTGTGGATGTGGGTGTGTCTTCGTTGGGATCGTCTCCGGGTTGCTCGTTCAAGTTCATGTTCAGCATGTTGCTAGACAAGCCATCGATAACGTTGTGTAGTTCCCGGAATCAGAAGTTTTTGATCTTTTTGAAGAAGATCCTTTCTTACTTGGAGCCGTCGGTCCGTCCATGTTGACCACGGAAATCGGTTCCTACTTCGGGTGATGTCTCGCAACCTCCCTCGCGTCCAAGTGGGGAAAAGATTTATATCAGAAAATCTTGACATAATCGCTCAAGGAGTTCTTTATGATAGCCGCCTCGCTATCGGTTCCCACTTCGGGTGATGTCTCGCAACCTCCCACGCGTCCAAGTGGGGAAAAGATTTATATCAGAAAATCTTGACATAATCGTTCAAGGCGTTCTTTATGATAGCCGCCTCGCTCGCTCCGCTTTGTGGAGCTTGGGCCTACAAAAACATTAGAAAAAAATATATATCAAAATTGTAAAGATAAAGTATAATAAATTATAAAAAAAACTAATAAATTTAAAAAAATAGTTACCAATTGGATGTAGCAAGCATTAAATTTTGACATTTTTTGATTCAAATCTCCCCACTTGGAAGTCATTTGATCCATGTTTCGTTCGCTTGACCCGGGACATTTGTCGAAATGTGCAATAACACGTCTTGTTTTTGTTGGTTTGCGTATCTTTTTTTGTTTCGGAGGGGTGTAAATAAGCCTTGGTCAAGGCGACCTCCTCCGCGAACGACCAAGGCTTCTTCACGATGGTGCCATCCTCCTCGACGGGTTCATCTTCATCCATATTGTCGTCTTCTTGACGAAAAGCACGTACAAATTGATTTATAACATCGTTATCCTCTAGGGTATCGACGAACTTTTGAGAATGTTGAGATTGAAACATTTGAAAAACATTATTTGGATAATTTTGGCTAGAAAAGGTGGAATAAACGGTTGGTTTTGATACGGTTGAAAAGGTTGCGATTGAAAAGGTTGGTTTTGGAACGGTTGAATTGTGGTTGAAAAGGTTGTTGTTGGAATGGTTGGGTTGTGTCGGGTTCATCTTGTAACCGGAATCTCGTCGGCTCGCCTAAATTTTGTCGAACCTTTGGTCGGGATTGAGTTTCTTTGAACCCGAGCCACGTTTCCTAGAACCCTCCACTAGTGTGATGTCAGAATGTTGTTTGTACCAGAGGATTTGAGTTGGATTTGAAGATGGATTTGAGTTATATTTATATAGGTTAAATAATTTTTTTTTATCCACCAACGGTCAGCCCAACGGTCATCTCCTCGGGCTCCACCACGTGATGGCCATCCACGACCGCACCTCCATCACGAGTGATAGGGGGACTGGCGGCAGTGTTTCATGGCTCATCACGCGTGATGGGTGTGCCATCACGGACCACCCCGTCCCTCTAAGTTAGCTTCCATTTGTAGACTTGTGGTTCATTAATAAACATGTTACAAAGTATAAGTAGGTGAATGGACGGCTACAAATCTAGGGTCAACATGATTCAGCGGTTAATGTCAAATAAAATTATTATTTAATAAAATCTGGGCCCTTCATTAACTCGATATTTTATTTTGTTGTTTACATCAGTCATCAACCAATTTTTGGAAACATGCCAATTTTCAAAACAAGTAGGGCGGTTTCTGTATAATTTAAGTTTGAAACAAACGGGCTCGTATACTCGACATTTTTGTGTATTTTGTTTTTGAAGTGGTCCCTTGACTATTTGTTAATATGCTTATTTTGTCCTTCTAAGTCTTTTCTTTTTCTTTGTGTTACTAATATTTTGAGGATGATTTAAAATGTAGTAGAAATAAGGTTTTATAATATCGGTAACCTAGATATATTACCTTTTATTTTTCTTTTGCATTTTAAAAAAGCAAAAGCAACTTTTGAAAAGCTTTATTTTGAAGCCTTTGAAGTTGCTTTACCAAATAATTTTTTATTTTTCAATAAACAAATAGCAATTAAGCAAATTTTAGATGCTCACCTAAAACACCCTCGTAGACTTTAGTAGAAAATAAGGTTTTGAAATACTGGCGACTTAGATTTTTTACCTAAAAGTTGCATTTAAATGTGTTTAGTTGTCATCAACTTCTTCGCTTCACAAAATCTTTGTAGCATAGGTGATAGGACTAGAGAGGGAGTTGGTTAAAAAATTCCGCTTATGCTATCTTTTTTCATTCTTATGTTTATCTATTTGCTTTAATTCCGCTTATGATATCTTTCTTCACTCGTACGTTTCTCTGTTCACTTTTATTCCGATTATGCTATCTTTCTTCACTCTTACGTTTCCCTTTAACAACTAAACAATAGTCAAGTTAGAAGGGTTAAAAAACACTGTGAAATACCCAAGTAACACAAAAACTACGTCAACTAGAGGGTCACCAAATCCAAAAACTTATGTTGTTCAATCAATAATATTAAGAGCAATCCATCACGAAAAAAGTACAATGGTCGCAAGATATAAACTTGTTGAAAAGACTATCACAGTGTTTGTGCATACAACTAAGAGCATAAAAAACGCTTTGACTTATCGATCGACCCACCTTACGCTACCTGCTCATTGTCCCATGAATATGATAGCTTTGTCATTCTTCCTCTTTAATATAATTAACATAGGTCTTGCCGGTTACGAAATACCGTCATATCTCCTCTAACTTCTAAATCAACATTCATGAAGTCGACAAGCCCATTATCGACAGTCTAAATTTGTTATCATGATTTTAACCACTTGTAGTGCCTATGTTTAAGTTTTCTCAATTATTTTGTGATTCGATCTAATTTCATATCTACCATAACCATGATCAACAATCTAAGCCAAAGTGGTTAATGTGAGACCTCAAAAAAATTTCATTTACAAAGGGGGAAACCGTTAGGTTCAAGTCCATCCCACCTATACTATAACAAAAATAAGGGTTCCAAGTTTGGCCAAAAGAGTTTTCTCAAGTATGGTGGGTTTCCTCAAAAGGGTTCTACCCAAGTCCGGACTGATGCCGGTAAATGATGCACGAGCTTCATTTCAGGGACATGCCATCCTAGCACCCACACTTTCGTACTCGAAGAATAAAGATAATCAAATTAGATAAGTCAGTAGCTTTTTAGTAATCCAAATTGTCGTTAAAAAAAAAAAAGAAACTAGTATAACCATAATAACTAACATTTTGGAAAAGATACAAAACCTACAATTTATGACATTAACTAATAGTATATACCCATTTATGTAAATAACTCATATGCATCTCATTTAAACCTGGTATTTATATTCCATTCCATTCCATAATAATAATAATATAAAGAGAGGAAGACGAAGAGAGAGCGGCAATTTCGGGTACTCTCTCATACTCCAATTCCTCATCAACAATTTCTTCCTTTTCTCATCTATGATCATATTCTTCTTCTTCCTTAAACAACAACAACAACAATAATACTACGACGTCGTCTTATCGTCTCTCTCTCTCTCTCTCTCTCTCTCTCTCTTCGAGTACTGTCATGCAGCCGGATCACAAGAGAAAGAAGAAGAGAGGGAGAAGCAGCAAGCTTCTTTTCAAGTCTTGTTTCCGGTCTCATGAACGACCCTTATTAAATAATAAATCAGACCAGACTACTTTCAATAATATTAATATTAATCAAGAGGACTTTGTTACCGATGAACGGTCCACGACCAATGGACGTGGTGTGTCTCGGTTGCTTAAGGCGGTTTTGTTTGACAAGGTAATGCTTATTTATTTATTTAACCGCTTCGTTTTTTGACTTTTTTTTGTTTATGATTTTATTGATGTTGATGTACGTATATATATTATCTAGGTTTTTTGAGTTGATTTATAATTTTATGAATTGCCTTAAATTTTGGTTTGTTTTAGGATGTATTTGAATTTGAGTCACGTTGATGTACGTATATGTGTGATTATTGTTAAATTTGTTGAAATTTTTTAACGTCTAGGTCTTCTGAATTTGTTCATAATTGTACGTACCTACGTATTAATAATATTAGTTAGCAGAGATTAATAATGATGAATTGACCTTTTTTTCCGATTTCGTTTCGTTTTAGGATATATTTTTAAATTTGATTGATGTTGTTATGCGTTTTGATGTAATTTTTGTTGAATTTGTTGAAATTGAATCGTTTAGATGATTTGAATTCATATAGATTCATAAATTTGTAGGTTTTAATAGAAATGCATGAAGAATGCAGTTATATTTTCGGTATTGTTGGTTTAGTTCTTCGGATTTTTGCTTTGTTTGGTAACAGCTTCGTTAATTGACTTTTGTTTATGATTTTGTTTAGATTAATAGATTAAAATTATATATAATATTTTGGATTCATATAGATTCATAAGTTGTAGGTTTTAAATGTATGATTAATTTTGATTTTTGTTGTTTATATTTCCAATGTTGCTTTGTTTTTCGATAAATTAGAATGCGAACGACGTGATGCATGTGTTGTTGTGGTTTATGTTGAAATTTCATAATTTAGGTCTTCTGAATTGATTCATAATTGTGCCCATTAACAAAGATTCATGATGAATTCAATTGACTCGCGGTTTTGATTTTGCTTGTTTAATTCTTTCGATTTTGCTTCATTTTAGGATATATTTGAATTTGCCTGACGTTGATGTTCGTTTCGTTGTAATTACTGTTGAAATCGTTGAAATTGCATGGTTAGATACATAATTTATAGGTTTTAATAGAAATTGATGACCAATTCACTTATATTTTCGGTTTTGCTAGTTTAATCTTTCGGATTTTGCTTCGTTTTAGTAGAGATTTGAATTGAATGACATTGATATTCATGATGAATTGCTGTAATTTCTCTAGAATTGGTTAAAATATCATCTTCTAGATGATCTGAATGTATTCAGATATTCATGATGTATCAATTAATGTTTATTTTTATATTTATGTTCATCAACAGGCTAAGAAGACTCGCAGTAATTCCAAATCATCAATCGCTTCAGACACAAGCGACGCGTTTTTATCATTTGAGAAAACTGGCAAGCAATCAGAAGACGTTAATGCGTGTGCCAACGAACCAATGGATGTCGACGATGCATCCAGTCGTTCAAATTTACTTTCGTCTTCTTCACGAGCCAGTAGTACTTCATACTCGAGTTCCTCCTCGTCATCCAAAAACTCCAATTCTCGGTGGCCGTCTGAACAAAAAACATCATCTCCAATAGACATTTTAGATCCAGTTTCATCAAATTTATCATCCTTGAATAAATCAAACCTAGTTAACAACAGTTCTTGTTGCTACAACAAATACGGGTCAGAAGAGAGGTACAACATTACAGGGTGCCAGCCTCGGCACCTTCTATGTTGTACCAACAATTCTCGTTCATGTTCGGAACAAAAATCGTTGTCTCAAACAGACTCAGTCTCATTACCTTTAGCAAAATCAACTTCACTTCCTAAACCATCATCACCATACAATAAACAACTATCACAAACGGAACCACAAGATTCAGCCGATTCTAGAAGCTTAATTTCGATCAAATCCGCTAGCAATAATTTGAATAATATTCGTTGGTGTTTGTTTCTTTTACTAAGCCTAATTGTGCTTGTTATTTATGGAAGAATATACTCCATACTTTGTACATCAATGTGGTTTTACTTGGTGCCTTTGGGATGTGTTAAGCGAGTTGACTCGGTTACTGACACGGCTGAGTTGATGGATACCGAGTCTGAGCAATATAAGAAAAGAGTTATTATGGCTGGTTTGCTTGATCGGACACGTAATTCGATCCGGTAGCATTTTGAATTTTGAGGGAAGATGAAATGTGTACGCATCCTTGTATAATTTATGAAGTATAAAGATTGATAGAAACTGAAATTGAAGAATATGTAATTTCTAAATATGTTATGGATATTGGAGATATGGATGAATGAACAAATATTGTTGGCTTCCTATTAATTACTACTAAATATGTATAAGTAGGCTTCTTGTTTATTTCATTTAAATATAACAGTATTATGCTTGAATTAGAATAAAATAGAAAGATCATTTTCTTAAAAAAATATTCTTTAAAATAGTTTATTTATAGGAGTATAAGTTGTTTACACGTTTAAAACGTGATATAACTAGATAAAAGTTAACAATAATGCTTTTTTTTACCATGTCTCCTCTGTAACTAAATAACTTTAAAAGAATTGATACTAGTCATCTTAATGCATCTTATCTTTTTATGTCTTTAACAAAAACATAGCTATTTGTACGTAGTTAGCATTAGATACAATGTGAGAGGAAGAAATGTTGTCGTAAATAATTATATAACCATATATATTATGTATGATAGTTAAAGTAGCATATGTAAGTGTTTTCTTGTTTACTGAAATTATCAACTTAAAATTGCTCGGGAAAATTACATAAATAGACAAGTTTAACCAAAATTTTATAAAAATAAACATGTCTATTTAGCCTACATCTTTTCAATCATTGGTTTTTTGACCAATAAACAACTGACACGTCACCGAAGTTGGCTAAACTTTAAGGACACGAAATTTTATGAAAAGTAAACCGGTCCCACATTTAACCAATAAAAATTCGACACGTGTCAAAGGCGGCTAAACTTCGCCTACATCTATGGACATTTAACCGGCATCTCTGACTCTTAGCCGGCTTTAGGATACATGTCTATTTAGTTAGCCGGCTCCAAATATTCCTTCTTAGCCGGCTCCAACTTGGCTTGTAGGCTAAGGCTTCACTTAGCCGCCTTCTTTTTTTCATTTAGCCGTCTAATTTTAACTGCCGAAATTGAATATTTTACCAATCTTACCAACTCTATTAAATATTTAGCCGGTGTAAACTTAGCCCCTAAAATTAAATATTTTTACCTACTCACTTAATTATTTAGCCGGCTTCGTTTAGCCGCCAATTTTTTTTCACCTAGCCAGCATGTTTTAGCCATCAGCAATAAATACATTTACCTAACCAAATTTAATTTTTCACCAACCATTTTTATGAAACTATACAACCCCATTTACTTTTTTGCCTGCGTAAACTAACCACTGCTCAAATGAATATATGGAAAAAAATGAGGAAAGAAAGTTTGAGATGGTGAAGATGGTTTTATAAGATGTAGTGAATATGAGGTTGTATAGTTTTATAAAAATTGTTGGTGAAAAATTAAATTTGGGTAGGTAAATGTATTTATTGCTGATGGCTAAAACATGTCGGCTAGGTGAAAACAATTGGCGGCTAAGCGAAGCCGGCTAAATAATTAAGTGAGTAGGTAAAAATATTTAATTTTGGGGGCTAAATTTACACCGGCTAAGAAGACGGCTAAGTGAAGCCGACTAAATATTTAATAGAGTTGGTAAGGTTGGTAAAATATTCAATTTCGGCGGCTAAAATTAGACGACTAAATAAAAAAAAAGAAGGCGGCTAAGTGAAGCCTTAACCTACAAGCCGAGTTGGAGCCGGCTACGAAGGAATATTTGGAGCCGGCTAACTAAATAGACACGTATCCCGAAGCCGGATAAGAGTCAGAGATGCCGGCTAAATAATCATAGATGTATGCTAAGTTTAGCCGCCTTTGACACGTGTCGAATTTTTATTGGTTAAAGGTGGGACCGGTTTACTTTTCATAAATTCCGTGCCCATAAAGTGGCGGCTAAGTCTTAGCCGCCTCAGCCGACTTCGGTGACGTGTCAGTTGTTTATTAGTCAAAAAACAATGATTGAAGAGATGTAGGCTAAATAGACATGTCTATTTTGATAAAATCTTTGTCAAACTTATCTATTTCTGTAATTTTCCCAATTTGCTCATGTATTGAGAGTTCATACAAAACCTATTAAAACAACCCTCTATGTATGTTTATTGGACGGATTTAATAAGAAGCTCCAAAACTCTGAAATTCGTAAGAAGCATCCAACTAATATGTGTTGTGAACAATTTTTGAAACGGAGGGTCACTTGCGCCCAAGCCCAGCTCCGAGAAGACGTAAAATCTTTTGGGCCGCAAGCGAAATTTTTTTTAGGTCTTAAGTAAATTGAGCATTTTGTTGGGTTTAAACAAAATAATTTTCAAATAAGTTAGCTTCGTTATGATTTCAATTGTCTAAAAAAACTTTTGTATAAAAATAGGCTTAAGAATGTTTCAATTGAAACTAGATACCACAACCTTTTAGTTAGAAGTCATACAACTTTGCCAATAGACCATGCTAGTGGTTATGTAAATAAGTTAAAATATTCAATATACATATTGTTTTTCATAAAAAATACATATAATTTTTTTTAAAAAAAGTTCAGGCCTAACAGGGTGTCGGGCCGGGCGCTGTCGACCACCTTGCCCCCCTCTAGGGCCGGCCCTGCTTGCGCCAATTAGCACCACAACATAAACACTCTTCAAGTCCCGAATCAATATAAACACCAAGCAAAAACATAAAATAGAATTTACTGGATAAATCTCAATTATATTATCAAGATAATATAACTCAAAAACATTAATTACGAATCTCTCGTATATTTATAAACTCAAGCAAACTTGGAGACGAAAAAACTAATTAACCCCTAAATACTCCTTAAACTCTAAAACCTACCTACTTGTTATTAGAGTTACACGGGCTGGCCCAGCAACTTGTGAATCCTCAACTAATTATACGATCATTAAATATATTAGATGGTGTTATGTTCAAGTTTCTTTGATCAGTTATGGTTATTGTCAATATGTCATATTATTGTTATTGATTTGTACAGGGAGTTTTGAAGGTTTCAGTTATGTAGGATGCACTAGTCGAAGGATGATCATTCAAGTAACGTTTCTTATGTTTCTTGAGACTAAATATTTTCCTTAATACATAGCTTTAGTGTAAAAGATTTTTATTATTATTATTTATTTTCATTGCTAGGGAGTTATGTTACGAGTATGATATAATTAGAAGTGCTCCATGAATAGAATTGCAGTTTTTTACTTTTCATAATATTTGAGTTAAATCATAAAAGTTGCATTGGTGAAAAAAACATGTTGAGATAACTAAGAAATTGTTTTGATTGTCAATGTCAAAGACAAAGTCTATTAAACATCTAAAAATTTTGGATTCAATGTCTAGGATGTAAAAAGAACCGTCTTTCAGAAAAAAAAAATATAACTAAGGAACTACTTCGGTTGCCTGCCAGTTCTATAACGCGACCAAGTTTGTGGATACCACCAAGTCATAGTAATTAGTAGTACAAGAAAAGATTAATTAGGACAGGTTTGCTTGATGGAACACGTAATTCCCTTATGTACCCTTTAAAGGAAAGATGAAGTCAGACTGCATGAAATATGCATATAAGTATGTGTACGAATCTCATGTATAATATATAATTATATAAACTATTAGTATTCTTAGAAAATGATAAAAACGTATCATTTCTAAAGTTATATAGATAAGGATCAATGAATACACATCTAATTATCTTTTAATTTAAGATCATATGCTTAATGCCTGTCACTGCACAATCATTAATTTGATTATAGAGTTCTTTATATTGAAAATTGTTTATACATTAAACGCTTTTGTTATATATAGATTACATAGGAGTCCAAATGAAAATTGTTATTGGCTAAAAAATTGTTTCTCGATACTTAAATAGCTAGCAGTTTCATTTATCTATTTTTGTCATTATTCATTATCATACATTTTGTTGGTAGGCTATTGAATAAAACTGTTCAATTTTATCATAGTTTGTTATGTATTATTGGACTGGTTGGTTATGCATTTGAATCATAAATCAAATTTTATAATACATGGAACGAATGAGAATGTAAGATAGAAACAAATATATTGAGTGATTGATGCAAGCAACCATTAAATAAATAAAAACAAGATATGCATGATTCCATGAACAGACACGTATTTGAAACTATTAGATAAAAACTTACCTAAATATATACATCAATCCGGTTACGTAGCCACCATATAATCAACACAACAATTATAGTATGAGTGTAATCAACTTATGATCCTATGCAACAATACCGAGGAATATAAGACTATGGTGATGTTTGTTGTTGAAGACAAAAATTGTTTGTAATCTGATTCATCTGATTTAATGTCTGCAACTGAAGATGTGGTCAGAAGGTCTGCAATCTGAAAATATAATACTGTTTGTTTTATAAACTGGATATCGTTTGCATAAGCTGAAAATTAGTTACCTATCATATATATTACAGTAGATACAAGTCATTTAACGTTCGTAGATTGCTAAAATAATTAGCAGTGGTGTACGAACTATGGAAGTGGGTGGTTTGTAGATATTTGTGATAGGCGGTGAACGGTGGGTGGTGGTCATGGACGGTTGTCGTGGCGGGTGGTGGTGGCGACGGACGGTGGGTGGTTGTGGATGATGGTGGTGGTAGTGGACGGGGGGGGGGGGGGGGTGGCGGTGGTCGGTGGTGAGTGGTTGACGGTGGTGGCGGCGACGGACGGTGGGTGGTGGTG